>NC_045154.1:26839299-26869299 GCF_900700415.2 Clupea harengus
AATGACTTCATGCCTATGGATGTATGACTATTCTATAGATGCAGTATTTTGTCCGATACACTTACTCACTGGGTGTCTCACCTGAGCTCACAGTGTGTATTGCAGGGGTCAGTTATACTGCCAGGTCTAGGCAGATGTTCACAGCGTTGTTCTGATACAACTAAGCGATCGCTCTTCCGCACACAACCCGCTTTGCGCCTCCGTTCACCTACACATACGCGCACGCACACACCCACACACATACACACACACACACACACACACACACACACACACAGGTAAGGTTTGAATTAGACCCCCATCTGGCTTGGATGCTCTGGCCTTGCCAAAGCCTGCGTTTCCCCCCTCAACCAACTGTCAAATGGGCCCAGGGGCCTCTGACCATGTCCTGCGAGAAAGGGGATTAAAGCGCTTGAAATGGATCCTGCTGCTGATGCCTGGGCGCTCGGGGGCCACAGGATGTTGCAGGCTGCTTTCCAGGGGGGTGGGGGGCGGGACCAGAGCAGTGCTGATATTTGACCGAATACAGCTGCCCTGGGTGCTTGTGTGTGTGTGTGTGTGTGTGTGTGTGTGTGTGTGTGTGTGTGTGTGTGATTGAGTGTATGTGTGAACAATATGTTTGCATGCTGTTTTCTCAGAGGTGTTGACAGAGCGTACTCTAATCACACTTTCGTCCACACTCATCAGAGTCTGGTTTCGATCTGCTGCTACGTCGCTGGGAAACCACAACACAAGAGGTGTCTGATGCGCAGGCCTTTTGAAGCGGACAGAAGACCTGGGCCATTTGAGTTGAGTTTACATTCAGGATCGTGAAGACTGTGCATGTGAGAACAGAAGGGATTGGCCTGGCAGAACATGCATGCGTTAGATTCAAGGTTCAGAAAAGTGTGTGTGTGTGTGTGTGTGTGTGTGCGTGGAAGGGGGGATTGGTTTAGCTGATTAAGCTAGGCCCAAGGTTGTGATGACTTTGTGTCTTGTGTGAGAGAGAACGTGGGTTTAGAGCAGTCAGGGGTAGTTGTGTAGTTGTGTGAGGTCAAAAATCATTATGGAGAAAAAAAAGTAGATTGTATGACGAGAAGAGGTCAGGGGATAGGTTAGCGGTTAGCGGTTAGCACTGAGGCAGGAGACTCACCCTGACACATGCGGTTACACTCCTGCCAGGAGCCAGACGGGTCCCACACAAACTGCTCCTGGTGCTCCACGATGGGGATGTTGAAAGAGTAGCGCACATCTGGGTTGTACAGGTCCCCAACGCACAGGACCTGGGAAGCGTAGCAAACAGAGATGCTCATTCGGTTGTGTGTCTGCAGACTGGGAAGGTAGATAGATAGATAGATGGATAGATAGATGGATACTTTATTTATCCCGAGGGAAATTTAGGTGAACGCTGGAGTGTAGTTCACAGCTCATAACCCTCATAACCCTCATAACTGAGGTTAACTTCACTAAAAAAAACATATAGACACACATTATTTTACATACGTATATAAAACACCGAGAGCATGAGCAGGGAGGCTCTTGATTTAACACCAGAATGGTCGAGCCATTCACATGGCCGTTAATGCTGGGGCTGTGCTCTTTCACCTCTGCCCTAAAGGTGATGCAACTGTTACTGTATCTGTTACTTCTGCATAGACTTGACAGCGTCACAACTTTGCTGGAACAATAAACAGCCCTCTTTGTTGTAGTCCTTCACATACAGAATCGTGTGTAAAAGATGGAGTAGCCAGAGAAGATAGTTCGACACCTGAAGGGTACCACATTCCACAGCAATTCTTGCGTTTTGAGGTAGATTTCTATGTGCAAAACAAGTGGGAAAAGGTCTCTCACTAATTTCTGAGAGGACTACCAGGGCTTGCAATGACACGCACAGCTTTAAATCAACATTTGTAAGATTACACAAAATACGTCCCTAAAAATTTTACAGACATACAACTATTCTCAGAGCTGCGATCTTCTGAAGAACTAAAAGATTGGACAGCCATTCTGACGCAATAAGAATTGAAGACTGTGACCACAGAAGCAGAGAGTAGCCACAGAGCACTGCCAGATTCCATCTCAGATTGCTGGCATGGTCCCGGAATGACTATAAACCTGCAAGTCAGAATGGTCTGGTCTATCTGCTGGTGGTGAGATATATCTGTGAGATATACGGGTGCAATTTAGGGGGCAAAATGGATGCACTTCTTAATTCGGAAGCTCCTTAATTTTCATTTTTTTTATTTAAGTTAAACTACAACAGTATGGTGGCTGTCAAAGAGGTTTTTTTTTATTATTATTAGAGGATATGAGGATCAAGTGGTGGAAGACACATGATATCATCATCTCCCTATTCACCTCATGCAACATATTAGCTGCTGCTTTAAAGCTACTTACACCGCAGTGCGGATAAACATTATCATCAGCACGCGTGCTCACTGGGTCCCGACCTGAACATTACTAGCACTTTGCTCTACCGGGGGAGCAGGGGCTTTTTCACTGCATGCACCAAATGTGTGTGCCACAGCTGCCACTGGGCTTCATCTGTCGGCGTAGTACCACGTTGGTGGAATGAACTACCCAGCACTACCAGAGAAGGGGCGTCCCTCTCTACCTTTAAGAAGCTCTTGAAGACCCAACTCTTCAGAGAGCACTTCCTGTCCTAACTGGCACTTCGACTAGTGCGTAACTTGCAATTACAGCAGTTACATTTCTGCACTTCTTTCTTTTTTATTTCATTTTGTTATATTTTTTATGTAAAGTAGTATTTATTTATTGTTACACCAGGTTCTATTGCTCGTAGCTTGAATATTCTCTCCCTTGTACGTCGCTTTGGACAAAAGCGTCTGCTAAATGACTAAATGTAAATGTAAATTGTAGTACTGTACCTGCAGGATGAGCTCGGCCTCGATGCGCTCGGTGCAGTTGATGCGCTCCACCGTGGTGTTGGAGCCGCTGTACTCGATGGGAGTCCCCTTAAAGGTGACCTCCCTCTTGAACATGGCCACCACGAAGTTACCGTTCAGGAGGGAGTTGGACTGGCTGTCCGACAGAGCTGGGAAGACACGAGAAAAGGAAAAGTGGCTGCGTAAACACCAGGAGAAGCAGAGGAGTAAATATTTACTAGGTAAGAAAAAAATGCTGTGGGAGCGTCTCAAGAGGTCTTGAAATGAAACGCAGTACGGCAATCACTGCTCACCACTACGCATTCCCACCAGAAGAAAAGCCAGCAGTATGTAAACATGCGTCGACTTCAAACTACACATTGGGCAACAAGGTCGATACATGGAGTAAGCTGAGCTGTAAGTAAGAGACAATTGTGGCAATTCGGTGTAAATACTGTGACAATCTTTTATTTTCTTGTCACAAAGCATTTGACTAGCTCAGTGGGTGAACTGGTGCATGCCTAAACAAATACATACATAAAAGCTAACACAAACGCTGACATAAGCAAACCAAGAAAACATACAATCAAATGTAATTCAAGAGAATATCTTGAAGAACCTCTTGGCAAATTATTGTGTTACAAACACACACACACACACATATAAACACACTCACACAAATGTATACATAAGTACAGTCCACTGACATGGGAAAACATGAAAACAGGCCAAAACACACATGCTTGTGAAAAGCTAGACGCTTCAGTACCATGCAGTAATTGCAGTGTTGAACCCATGTTGAAACATCGTGTGTGATTAGGTCTACCAGCACAACATTATTTACATTCAAATCTGCACATCACCAGCACGAGACCATATGTGCCTGCGTGTGTGTGTGTGTGTGTGTGTTCATGCGGGCGTGCATGCATGCGTGCGTTTGTGTTTACATATATGTGCTCAAAACTAAAAAACCTACATACGTACCTAAGTACTTATTTTCTGGCCATCAGCCCTCAGCCCTCCATCTGCCCTGTAGACTATCACTGAACAGTGTGCGTATCCAGGGCTCACTTAGCGCAGCGACACAGTGCTGGAGGTCAGCTGGCATATTCCCATGCGCAGATGAGATGAGTGCCCTGAGAAGTTCCCTTTGGCTTTCACGCACTGCACACCCTCCCCACATGGATCAAATTAACACCTCTCGCCCTCATTTATCTTCCTGTCTGTCCGACAGGCAGTTTGCTTACCCAGGCGCCCCTACCTCCCAGCCCCTTCCCTACGCTCTCTTCCACTACATTCAGTCACAGGAAGGCTGGCTGGCCCTCATTCATGACACCCGCATCCCTGTCTCTGCTCTCTCCTCGCTCAGTCATCAGCGCTTTAAGCTCCAGGGCACTGAAGCTTTTGAACTTGATAGCTGGGTTGACCTGTGGAGGTGTTGTTTTGGGGGGTATAGTGAGTTTGTTGTGGCCTCTTGCTACCAGTGGGTTGAAACATGTTTGTTGTGGCCTCGGAGGAGTATAAGATAGTTACACTGAGTGTGAGTATCTAGATCACTTCATCTGAAGTGCACACAAGGCTGCAGAAACAACATGGCCGCCATGGGAAAGCACTCACCGAGGTAGTTGTTATCTTCCGCCGTCCCAGAGAAGCTGACCTGCTTTATGTCGATGTTGGTTGCCCCGGCAGGAATGCGCACCACTACATTATAACCTTTATTAGGCAGAAGGAAGGGAGGGGGGAACAGAAACAGAAATGAGAAAAAAGGGAAATGAAATCAATACATACAATATGCATAGCTGGCCAGCAGTCACCCCATCACAGGAGTCCCACCCATGACTAATTACTCCGCTGTGCAGCACTGCTCCAGGCTGGAAAATGGAGGCTAACCTTTTAGGCTTCTGGTGTCACACTGTGCGAGAAATGGCAGGGAAAAAAAGATGGAAGAGAAAAAAAGAGAAAAAGAGGAGCGCCCTATGATCTCAAATAACCTCATTTCACTCTTAGGGGGCCCACCCAGGCGAGGGGGGAGAGATGTAATTACTCCCTAGCACTCTGGTGTTGCCCTGTAATTTCCTCCATCTCTCCTCTCTGTTCCAGGCCGGGGGAGGAGAGAGGCTGAGGCCGCGGCCGCTCGCTCGCTGGTGTGAGAGGAAGGGCCACTCGGGGGCAGCACTAGTAAAGGCTAAGGACTTCTGTCCGGCCCCACTGTACATGGCGGGGTACAGTACAACTCATCTTAATCCTCGTTTATATTTCGTTCGACCCATCATGCTCCTGTCAGAGACGGTGGATGGAGTGTGTGCTGACCAAGGGTCAGGTCCCCGCTGCGACACGAGAGGAGTCTGAATGGATGAGGCCGTGATCTTAAACACTTAAACACACACACACACACACACACACACACACACACACAGGAAACCAGGTGGCCCCAGACTTTTTCAGGCAGGTCTACACTAGTGTCATTTCGTTCAGAAAAGAAATGGCATCCTCCTTGACCTGACAGATAGACCCATCAACCATGGATGTTATTTATGGAAGTGGAATTAAGGTTAAAAAGAGCAAGTCCAAAGGTGATGACACAGTCTGATTCACATAAGCCTTTACATAATCGTTGCAATCAGAAATAAAACAAATAGAAAATAACACTACGTTGAGGTGTGAAGTTTATTAACACCATGCCCCATTAAAACATGCCAAAAAAAAAAAATGGAGGTCTGAGTCAGGGTAGCACAAAGATCCACAAATATAATAGTGCATGTCCATAGTGCGTGTCAAACTGCGATCTTAAGTAATTAATTCACTGATTCATGCAACAATTGAAAGTGATGCTCCTGAAAAGACGTCGTAGATGAAACCCTGCCTGTTCTCAGCAGCTATGGTGGCATTTCAGAGAGACATGCCACAATGGGAGAGCTCTTTCACCAAGAGTCCCAGGCGCGTTGCTAAATGTAGTCTCTAACCAGCCAGGACAGGGTGCAAAAGAGCTTTGCGAACCGCTGCAGAAGTCCCCCCCCCCCCCCCCCCCATTCCCACCCTCCTATTCCCATCTCCCTGCCCCTCACCCCCCACATAGCCACAAGGAGTCTTCAGGGACACCAGCCCAGATTCACAAACACACACACAATGGGAGTCGACCGCAGCGCGACCATGGAATGCAAACACAATACACCAAGAGGGGAATCCACCCCTACTTAGGGCGTCCCATCAAGTATTGGGCCAGTTCGACCACTCAGGGATTTTTGTGGTTTGCTTCACATGAGAAGTAGATAGGCCTCTAGTTAGGCATGAAGAAAAAGACATCAGGCCGTCTGACACATTTTGGGGTGCAAAAGAGACTCAAGGGGTCTAAGGAAAATACCTATGCACGCTTAAGCAAAGCGATTTGAGTACTGTTTTGTCAACACTTAGTACTTTAAATAGTACAGTTGTAAAGTATAGTTGTCAATACTGTAAATATGATCAGAACATTCATCAAATGCTTTTAAATTCAAATGAAAGGGGAGTGTGGACAGTGGTCTGCATTTCGGAGTTGGCTTCTGATTTATATGTGCAGCAGGGGAAGCTGTATGTAGAGAGAGTAGATCTCCCTGAGCTGGGTCCAGGTCAACACAGCTAGAGACCTCAGCTGCCTTATCCCAGCTATGAACTGCTCAAAACAGGGGACATCCAGCCCTGTCCTCCCCCTGTTTACAGTATGTCATCCTAGACCGGCGCTGGGATGCAGAGGCTTGGGGGGAGTACAGCAGCAATGACCACATAGTTTGGCCGGTCCTCGCCGGCAGACGACAAGAGGAACGGACAGACGGAGACTTTGAAGTCAGGCAAAAGACGAGCGCACCAGACCCCAGCCTTGCCCTCTGTAATGTATGCTAATGTTGTTTTCTGGCAGCTAATTAAGCATCACTGAATGCAATCAAGCCTTGGCAGAAAAAGATAAGCCTGGCCAGAAAAGATATGAATGGATAAAAGCTGGTTCCAGGGTGTTTGGCTTAGACAGACATATTTAAGACATGCTTCCATTCCATTCAAAGATGCACGGTACTAAAAAGCCCCCAGACTACAAAGACATGAGCTCAAAACTGAGCTCTGATTCCAGTGTCAGCCAATCATCAGCCAGTCACTGAATGTCAGTCAGTTGTGAGCCTACCATACTGAGCGTTGTTGAATGTGCCAGCCAGGGTTTTGCAGGAGGAGTTGTCCCCCCCACACACGCCACACTTGTCATTCCTCGCCTTGGAGTTGAGGACGTGGTCACATCCGGCTTGCTGAGAAAAATACAAACAGAGAGCACGATTCAGAGAACTGACCATCATTCATACTCACACTCTCAAGTCTTAGTCATATCAAATAAAGCATTACACAAATAAACAAAAAAAAACAGTGAGGGCCAACTGGTGCAAAACAAAATCTGGTATACATTTTCCAGCTATGTAGAGCTATTGACCCTAGCTTTCAAACCATGTCAACATGGAAAACCTGTGGGAGAAACAAAACTTGTACTGAAAGCCCAGAGGGAATGCTAAAACACAACACAACATCTAAGTGATAAGAAGCTACATACATACACGTCTAATCACTGAGGAGAAAAGCTTAAGTGATAAGCAGTGTTGTCAGAAAATGTGTTTTGCTTAAGTACCCTGCAGAGGCCTTGAACACAGATGTCGTAAGTGTCTGGACCACAAGGTGTCCCGTCGATGACTCTATCTTTCAGTGGATAGTAAGCCATTGTCCCAGCAACGCGACAGAACAGCTTGCACCGATCCTTCATAATAACTGCAAGGGGAAGAGATATTGCAATGGTCACTTCAAGAGACCATTTGATAGAACAACAGTTTAACAGCACATTTCACACAGCACGGGGCATAAAGTATTACGGCAGTTTGAGTTCACCTCCTTGACAGGGGTCAGCAAAACAAGACAAAGACAATTTTCTCTCTGCAACAGCATATACGATATACATTACCATTTTGACAAGGTCAGCAATTTTCCCCCCCACTGAAAAACCAAAACATGCATTCTGTTTCTTTCTTAGAAGCATTTTCATTGCCTTAGCAGCAGTTTGGCTGGATTGCTCTGTCACTTTGTCTGCATTATGTGTCTAGTGTGATAGCTTGTGGTAACTTCTCCTGATGCTGGGGCTCGCCAGCACGCCCCTCACCTTGCCAAACTGCAATTTCATCCAGCTGTGCGAACAATCCCAATTACAAGCACACAAACCCACAAGTTGGACTCTGTGTCTAAACAAACTAGCGGATGCCGCCACCGGTGACACATAGACAGACTACAAATGAATCTCTAAGGCTGAATGGTCTGCGGGTTCACCCGCGCCTCGGCCTGTCGAGAAGCATGTCACAGATTAACCCCTCCAGAGGGGACAAGGACTACAGCTGGACGCACAGAAAATGGAAAGAAAAATTTGAGGTTTCTTTTAGTGGAGAGACCTGAACTTGTGGGGTCTCTACACATAAATGACAGCGCTCTGCAATAACAGTGTGAGGTCTGGCAAGATTGTTATTGTCAATGAAACTGCAACCCAAATAAGGTTCCTGAAGAAGACAATATGGATATAGCTTGGGTTAAACACAGTCATTAGTTGTTGAGAGCCTGAAGTATCCTAAAGTCCAGGATCAGAGGCTTAAATGTATGTTCAGCTCATAAATGCTTTACAATGTAAAAACATATGGTGACTTCATCATGCAACAACAACATGGTTGTTAGATTTTTCTTGTATGCTTTCCAGATAAAATGTGTATTTTTTTTGGAGCGCTTACATGCTGTCTTTTATAGAATTGTTTTGTGACACCTAATGAAGGGTGTCATTATGACAGGCAAACTGATTACATTGAGCCATAAAGGCTTAGTTTCCCCGGTTGGCCGTCTCATTCACTTCACATCCTAACTTCATAGGCATATACTGTAGGTCTCAAATTTCATAGCAGCAACATATGGCACAGTTTTGATGACATTAGCTCAAGTCATTTTCAGAGTCTTTACTTTAGGTCCTAAAATGGGCATGATGATTATTTAATTTAGGGACTGAAAAAGTTACAATCCTACAAATGCAGCGCTAATGCTATTTCACGGGATGCTATATTTTGAGAGCTACATGGAAGGTTAGTCTTGAACGACAGCCAGGATTGATGGTTGAGGACTTACTGCCGCTGTACTTAGGGACCCAGCGCACCGTGGGAGGTAGACCGTTCATGTTGAAGTGCCTGCCGTCGAAATGCGAGCACTGCTCCTCGCGGAAGTCCTTCCGACCTCGTGGACATGGCTCAGTGTTGCACGAGCGGAATTTCATTCGGCGCCCTACGCAAAACTTCCCACCATTTTGGGGCCTGCAATATATCAACTATGTCTTTAATTTCAAATTCATTTTAATGAATGCCACTAATTAATCCATTACTCAAAGAAATTCACTCCAAAAACAACTTGACAACTGAATTAAGTTCTAGCAGAGTAGAGCAGAGAGCACAGTTTTCAACTGACATGGCTGAGTGACTTGCCAAACTATGACAGAATTGAAGTGGCCTTTGGATGCCTCTTCCTCCATAATCATTTTACAACTTAGACAAAATCAAAAGGGCTGTTTTTTTACGTGTACTGCTCATACCAGTGGTAAAGAGTAGTCTGTATTGACATATACAGTATCTGCGGGAAGTCTGATGGAAATAGTATATGCAGACACTTACTCAGGTCTGTTGCAGTCTCTGGCCGTGCTCTTGGTTCCTCCTCCACAGGTCCTGGAGCACACGCTGTAGGGTCCCCAGGGGCCCCACTCCCCATCCACAGGCCTCATGTTCAGCTCACGATTCACACACATCCCATGTCTGCAGTGCTGTGCCATGAAAAACACACACACACACACACACACACACACACACACGCGCGCGCACACACACACACACACACATAGACACACGCGCGCACATATAAATACACAGGACTCATTTTTAGACAAAGGCTCAAAGAATCACCAGAAACCTAATACAGACACCCCGGTCCTACCTTTCAACCTGTATCCCAACATCAACATCAACACTGTTGGCAGATTTAATGCAACCATGGCTGGGAACCGTCCCACCGTCTCTACTAATCCCCTGTTTATATGTAAAACTATATCCTAAAAGAAAATGCCAGCGAGGCTAATCCCACCCGTTATTTAGCTAAAGGAATGCTTCCAGCCCGCCCAGCTGTGGTGCGCTGGGGCTCGTGCTGGGCCTGGTCAGCGGAGCACTGAGTCAGGGGGGAAAGGGGCGGCCCTGTCGGTGAGAGGAACCAGAGACGGAGCTCTGCATGCTGCAACACTTCCATGTTGCCAGTCTATATTACATCACGGACTAACCGCAGGGGCGGCCAATAAAATCTTCAAATGCGTTAGCACGGCTCTGTCGTGAGCTTAGCCAGGTCCCCCGTGACATTCCTGATGTCGATGGTGTCACATGATCTGCTTCCTTGCGCGGACCTCCAGGTGATGCCGGCGGTGTTCATCATACCTCATACATCATACGTAGAGGCGTATCGGCAGACAGGGCCGAGGTTGACAGTGCTTGACGAGTGCGTCGTCAAGTGTGTTCAATGCTAGGCCGGGCCCTGCACGCGCTCATTTCCTCCCGGCCTCTCAGGTGGATGGAGCCCGGCCAGCATTCGAGCCTCGCTCTGAGGGCCCGCGGAGGGAAACCGCTGGCAGGGGCCAGACCTCTCCGGAAAGGCAGGCCTGGCAGGCTTCTCTTTGCTGTAACCGAATCTACCTCTCCACTCCCCCTACCCCGTAAGCCGGGTGACTCTGTGATTGCGCCACGGTGCTGGGCCCTTTCAGCTGAGGAATGCGGGACAAACCGGCGTCTGTCTCGCTGTGGACCCCGACGCTCTGGCACACAGAGGTGGAGACAAGGGGGGGGCGGGGTGTGGGGTGTGGGGGCGGAGAAGTGCTGGTATAGTGATAAGGAAACCCAAGAGTCCAGATAAGAGCTGGAACAAGCCTTATTACAGAAGCCGCAGGAGCCTCTCAGCTCTCCACTCACTGTAGTGGCGGATCGGTTGGTCACACCACAGCACTGCATGGGAGCAGCAGGGTGCCTGTCCATCAACAAGTCCCTGGCCACAGATGCCCACTGTGGGTACACTGCATTTCCCAGCTTGGCTCTGCCAACATTGGGATGGTGGCAGAGAGCATAAAATTGTGGTGGATAACGGAACTTCACGCTATAATGGAGAATCACTGTCTCCCAGCCATGCTATTTTAATTCCATATGGCCCTAAAAATCTCCCTTTCACATCATGACTAAATATGTACATAATCACAGCTCATTCACACAGCCATTCATACAGCCATACATAAGATCACTTACGCTAATAATAACTAATACAATGTGTTGAAAAGGTAAAATGTACTTTACTTACGTTACTGAGAATCATGGCTATATATCTAACTACAGGGGTGCTATTTCATTAAACACAGAGTTCATCCAGTTCAGTTTCTGTTGGTGGCAGCATACCCCTCTGAAACTGAACATGCCACAGGCCTATGATAATTAAAGGGACAGGTTTTATTGTGTGAGACCTTGACAAGGATTTTCATAATGATGCTAATAAGCTGAGAGATATTTATCAAAGTCACCTCCCCAACAGAAAGTGCGCATTGGCCTCTGTGGCAAAGCATTAATGCACAATGAAGTCCTTGACCCAAGGTAAACACCTGCACAGACCTACATTACACAATAAGGTCTGTGCAGATCTTGGCTTGATACTTTCTGGGCTAGTTTAATACACTTTGAAAAAATAATGATGGAGTTGGCGGCCCATGTTCAATGACAGGCAGGTGTTAAAAGCTCCAGGCTCCAAACTAAACAAACCCAAATGTTGCCGTCATTGGGCTGAGGTATGAGTAATTGCCCCCCCTTTTTGGTTCCAGGGGCCTCCTTCTGCAACACAACACAAGAATTCAGTCTAAATAGTTTTTCTGTACTTCTGGACTATCCAATTATGATCATTTGTTAATGGTTTAGAAAAAGATGGTGTTAGAAAAAGCTACTGTCCTTACATTGCCAACTTTATGAATATGAGAACTCTAACCCCTCCAAAATCTCTAATGTTATGGATATCTCTCTCTCTTCCACTCTCTCTCTCGCTCACTCACTCTCACTCTCTCTCTCTCTCTCTCTTTCTCGCTTTGTTTTGCTGTCTTTCTGTCTGTTTCTTTCACTGTCCAAGCCCAATGTGTTTGCGGAACCATAGGATATCCCAGGGACCACCAGGGTGCTTCTACGGAAGACATGGATACCTGTCAAACCCAAGGCACCGGCTGTCAGGCAGGACCAAAGCCCTTGTAAGCCTCTAAGACATTCTACTCCCTGCTGGCATTTCATGTTTACAGCCTCTTTGTTTGACTTGAAACGGTGATGTGGAGGGGGGGGGGGTGGGGGCGGCCAGTGAGAAAAAGTGAAAGAGAGAGAATAGAAGGTGGTAAACGAGAACGAAGAAAAAACCCATCTGCCAAAAGCATGGGGTGTTTGCTCTGACCGTGAAGGCATATGCGGCTCTCCCCCCAGTCCAATTAGCCATCTCAAGGGTGCACAAATACAGCCTTGGAAAAATGCTGCCTTGACAACCCCTGGGCTAAGCTCTCACAAGAGGGCCCTTCTGCCTCTAGAGAGATTGTCAAGATTTGCCTTTAATTGAGAGCGCCGTGAGATATTTGCAGGCCTTACGAGACAAACCTGCCCAGCTGTTGCTATCATGTGTTTTCAATTAGGAGTTTTCACACATATACGCACACAAAGGGACACCCGCATTCCTCAGTGGACGTGCCCACAGAACGGACGGCACTCACAGAAACATTGTTTTTTTCTGAACAATGTTATCCCTGCAATCAGTCACGATGTGGTGTTAGGAGGTAAACCATGTGGCAATGCAGGGAAAAAAAAGGGAAGAAGCAGTTAGCATCTGCACTCCGCTGCTCTTATTGGCTGATCTCTACCCTGTAATTGTTAGGAAGTGTCCGTCCAAAAAACAGAAAGGAAACAAGAAAGGAAAGAAAAACCATACATCAACTTACGCCAAGAATGAAAGGGCCAGGGGCTTGATTTAAAAACCACCTAGTCTTTCATTTTACCCGAAGGCAAAAGATTTTTCCAAGACGTGTCACCTTTCATGTCCGCCCTCTGAGAGGCCAAGGTTGAAGTTCACTATCCACAGATCGGACTGATTTGAGTGCTGTCCTAGGAAGCCAACTATGGCATCCATCTCTTGCACCAACTAACTCTTTATACCATCAAGGAAACAGAGGTATGACATCTCAGCGCATTACTGACCTATTATGACAGTTATCTCCAGAAAATCTCCACTTCTGTAGATGACTATGACTGTTAGAGTTTATCCCCAGCTCTGAGCTCAACTCCACCCACTGCATTATTTTCAAAAATGATAAAAAGTGGGTAAGGGACTGAGGGGGGAGGGGGGGTTGAGGATGGGGGGTGTAAACACCTATGAATAATGAGTCTCAATCAATAAATGAAAACGATTAGAGGGCGTTAACATTTTTAACATTTCATGACGTACATTTCATCGACTCTACGTCAGTGTTGGCCTTGCAAGGTTCAGTGCTGATTTAAACCAGCATTTTTATGATTTTGCACAATATTAACACCAGGATTGATATGTTTCATCATAGCAGAGTCATATCATTTAGTTTACAACTCAAAAAACACATTTAAGTGTGCAATAAAGATGCAATTTAAAGATGCTCAAAGAATGTCATAAAAAAAAACTGTACTACATAAATGTGACAGTAGGTTCAACACTCATTTGACTTATTACTGAAAAGCAGTGATATGATAGTTGATACTGATATGTTTTTCAGCACTTAGAGGTGCAATTAGAGTGTGAATCTTCATAGGCTTCACAATTATGATTCAAAAGGTAACAATTCAATTATAATGATTCTCGATCCACTTAATGTGAACATCATATTGTTTGAATATCAGAAAACAAGTCAGCCTTCGTTTGCTAAACCAAGGTCAAGATAGGCCTATAAAGAGTGCTGTCTGGAGATCGAGTTGAGTCTCAATGGTTCTCATCCTTTCATTCGCTTTCTCTTTGCTCTTGCCCAAATGGTGAGCAACAGCCTAGCCTTGCCTGCGAATCGCTATCCTCATCCTTTTTACTTTTTGAAAAGGCTTCTGAAAAGCCTTCAAGTTCTGCATTAGTGAATTAACAAGCTAGCCACCACCAGATGCCAACATATGCTCTCTCTCTCTCTTTCTCTCTCTCTCTCTCTCTCTCTCTATATATATATATATATATATATATATATAAATCTTGTTCTGACACAAAATGTGCGCCTGCCAAGTAGCGTGAAGTAGATCTGCTGCTTTGATCAACAATATCATCATGTATTTCCCAGGGCTTCAATGCATGATCTGAATGTCAGATGAATAGAGGGGGCTATTTTTTGGTAATCTTATTGTTAAAAAAAGTATTTTTCATATTCATATTCATAAAACATTTGGGGCTGGAGCCCCGGATGCCCAGGCCTAACGACACCCATGAGCCTTTCTGTGGTAAATACAGGTAAAGCGTATTAAAAAAGCCCCGTGGATTGTTTTCGGCTAATATAACACCAAAGGAAGTGGTAGCAAGTAGGCTACTAGCATTAAGCTAAGTACCAGAGCTACATTAAAACGTGTTCATTCACTGATGTGATGAATTAAAATGATAAAATGTGTTTAAAATATGAACAAACTACCTTGTTGTACCTGGCTAGCATCAAAAGACACAAAGGATTGTGTACATGGAGTATGTATTGCGAGTATCAGTAAGTTATCTTTTCATTCACTGATACCTATGGCGGTCGTGGTGGAAAGATTTGTTTACTTTAACTGTACTACCATCACGATCCAAAGGAATGTGTACACGTAGTGTGGTATTGCCAATGTGTAAATTAGCTTTTCTTTCATCCTTACAACTGCAAATTGCTGTGAAATAGGTTTGAATGAGTTGTTTAAATTCATTATGCTGACATGCATATTATTCAACTAGGCTGGTTAAAATACCGATTATTTTATTTTCCTGCATTGATGCAGAATCTTTCATGTTAGCATTGCAATGCATCGATGCAATAATGATTTTCCCCAGCCCTAGTTGCAATGACCCATTTCCTTCTTGTTCAATGAATGAGAGACAAACACCAAAGGTAAAAGTCTGTCAGAGGTGTTGGTGAATGGTACAACTGAGGAAGTAAAACCAGTCATTTGGGGTTAATTACAGCCCGGTGCTTGAATGTGCAGAGGAAAAGATGGTGTCAAATGCCTGTTGCATCATCCCCCTTGCAAGAGTTGAACTCATCCTTTCTGTCAGAGCAAGATCCTACAACTCTACTTTTAGTTTTAAGGGGAAACCTTTGTGTATTGCATTCCATCTGTAACTTGTTAGTTCTCTTATTTATTTTCTCATTTGCCAGAAAATGTTGGCAGGATGTGATCATATCAGCAATGATAACTTTTTGAGGCAACAACATCAATCATGGCTATCATTGACGTTGAAGCATATACACGGTGTGATTACAATACTGATGAATACATTCAACGTTTTCCAATCTATGTGTCAAAAAGGCAACCGATGCATTCTGTTTAGCTCATGTCTTAAAAAACTGAACGAGAACGCATTTTCCCCTGAACCTTAAACCCTCTTGCTTGGATTTACTTGGCAGGAGTAGGGGCATAGTGACCAAAACAACATTTCATTTGTTAAATCAAATCCAAAAAAGCCCGTTACTGGGGCAGCTCGGTGGAAAAGCGGAGAGATTAGCTAAGGGGTGACATCGATACAAGCCGGCAGAGGCTGCACTGGAGCACACTGACATGTAGAGCTGCCAGAAACCCCGGCCAAGGCAGCGAGCGGCGGCCAGCAAATTCTATTCCGCCAGACTGTTCAAGACTTCATTATCTCTCTCTAATTGTCTGAGACGAGGGCAGGTTGCTCTGATTCAAAAAGTTTCACTGGGTAGAGACTTCGACGGAGCACAATGCCCTTCTTTCATACACGTCTCCCCCTCAAAGTCAGCCGTGTTCTGTCGATTTCACACATGGAAATAGGAAGCAACACATGACATAGAGACTGTGACTCTTGACCCATTTACCAATAAAGAAAAAAAACTTCAAGACCAGTTAACATTATTTTCAGAGGCCGTAACTGGCAGTTTCCCAAAGGCGTGGCAAGAAAAAACTTGAGGAGAGAGACTGCCCTTGATTCTCACCCCAACAGCAAGTAGAAAAGCCCCGCTAACAGGGCTTTGGAAGTGACCACATCATTCATAACTCCCCTGCACCCCCTGCGATGACCCATTCAGGCAAGGCCGGTGAGCACTGCAATATCGAGGCAGGAACCTCTTCAAAGGAGCCCGTGGCTGCCGAGCAGGCAATGCTTTGGTGGAGGACAAGGTCCGGATTGGGCACGCTCAGTGCCCCTGAAGGAGGGCCTGCTTTTGAAGAGCGAAAAGGGAGGAGGTAGAGGGGGTAAGAGGAGGAGGAGGAGGAGGAGGTAGAGGAGGTAGAGGGGGTAAGAGGAGGAGGAGGAGGTATGGGAGGGGGGGGTGGTATTTATAGACAACAAGTGATGGGATGCCCTCGTTAGTGCATGGCCCACTGGTCCAGATGACAGACAGGCCGCCCGGGTCATGTGACCACATTACTCACTCCAGCACCCTGCACAGGGGAGGGGGGGCAAGAGAGATGGAAACAGTCAGAGTGAGAGAGCGAGAGAGAGAGAGATAGAGAGAGGGATGCATGGTGGAAAGAAAAGAGAAAGCAACGGCAGGATGAGAAAGATTATAAAGGGCTATAGTGAGACAGAGATGATCAGAGGGAAAAAAGCACATTAAAAAAAGAAAGTCGTTAATGTAAGATGTCAGCCTGTGATCTATCCTAAAATACCAGACATGCCCAGTGACCTAAGCCTGATCCATTTAATGACGTCCATTAAAATAATTCCCCCTGAGATGAGATTAAACATCCCGACAGAGGTCACCTGCTAACAGGAGTCCTCAAGGGTTTTCTAGAATGCACCTGGGCAAATATTTATTAGATGTTTGTTCCATTTAATAATTTTAAACAGGCGCTGGATAATGATAGACCGAGGAGATAATGAGTCTCTGCATTTCCCAGGAAGGTGTTAAACAGAGACTAATACCTAACTCTAAAAATCTCATACCTCCACTCAAGTAAGAAGATTTTGACCTACTTGTTCAGAAATCTTCAAAACAGAAGAGAGAGAGAAAGAGAGAGATAGATTGTGTGTGTGAGAGTGCATGTGTTTGTTGGGTGTGTGTGTCATATTGTGTAAAATAAATAGAAAACGATGTTTAAAAAGGGGGAGGAATAATGTAGAGGTAAACTTGAAGTGAATATATAAATCACGAGCGAGAGAAAGATAGACTCAAGGTCCTTTGACACTGTATGAACACAAACGCTATTCATTTGAGAGGGCCCACAGTAGGCATCTCCATATTAAAGCAGCTCTCGAAGGGAGTCCTTCCCCACATGAAAGAGCCCTCCTCTGGCAGGTGAGCAGCGACTGAGAGCCCCCTCTCTTTCAACTCCTTCCACTTCAAAGAGTCACCAGTGGAGATGACACCAAACCCTCAGCACCAAAAACAAAGGTGCATGGGTCAGAAGAAAAGGGGAAAAAAAAGAAGAAAAGAAAACGACCACCTTTGTGCACTTATTCTGTTGAAGCATTCCAGGAGACAGGCAAAACAACATGGTGTCAGGCTCTTTAATGAGCAGCTCCTTTTAAGTTATGGTACAGAGCTTTGACATTTTTTTTTTAAATTCTAAGTAGAGGAGGCAAACGTAGAGAGGACTGCAGCAATTAAGAGTTTAATTATTGAATACCTGAATCTATGATTAACAGTTCCTGCAAACATGTCTCTCCTGAATGATGACTACAATGTCATGAACCACTTCATGCTTCTCTGCATTTCATTAGCAGAGCTCTACTCCCATAGTGACACTATTCTCTTCAAACATAACGTTCCCACGATACAACCCAGTCCTATACCCCAGTTAACTCAAACCCCACAACAGTGACCGCCCAGTTGTTTTGCTTGGATTAAGATGCCAGCTCTTCAGCTAATGTCTTTCTCCAGTCAAGTGTGGTAATTTCAGACTCCCCTGGTCTGCGTATGGCACGATACAGGGCTCACATTTTTGAAGTTCCCTTGATTGCCTCCTGTAGAGAAAGGGTTAAGTCCAAAGAGAAGGAGCAAGATCCCCCACCACCCCACTGCTCCCGTTCCCCTGCCGACTCTGAATCAGTGATGTGGGGTCTTTTGTCTGCGGGCCAGGCTCAGCCTCGGGCTCCATTACTCCCTGACCAGTGACCCACTCACCCGCATTTTAAAGAGGTTCGGGGGTCATGGGTTCAAGACAAGGTGACTCAACTGTGAACGGCGGGCGGCACCCCTTTCAAAGGGACCGATACTTCACCTCCAGTCCTCCGTTGCAACCACCACCCCGCCCGCCTCGCACCTCCTGCTCCTTCAGTGTCACTCCCAATACACTAAGCGACGCTAATTAGCATAGCATCCCAAAGGTGAAAGCAAGGAGCAGACGGGATTGGCAGCTCTTGAGTGCTTATGTTACCCACCAGCTCATGCAAACAGGCAACACTTGTTTACCTCTATTTAGACTATAAAAAGGTATTGAATCTTAACCAGTCTTCTGTCTACAACATTTGTAATGAGTTATCTGTAACAAACCATTTTGCGTTTTTACTAAATTTGACCAAAACAAAAACTCTGCAGTATGTCTGCCACTCCACCAAATGAGGGGCAATAGATCATTGATCATCATTGATCATCATTTATATTGAAAACAAATTCATGTCTAAACCTTTGAAAGCAACAAATGCCATTTTCCTTATGAGGCTTAATTTGCGTTGTCCTACCATTCCATGCCCGCACTCAGTGCCATCAGCCAGGGGCATGTGTTGGGTCCGACAGCCTTTATGGTCTCCCTCCGCACTCGTGCACCAGAGACGCTTGCAGGGTTTCTGAAAGGGAAGAAACTCTGATGCATGAGAAGTATTCAACAGTGCCAGCAAGACATATAGAATATGTCAAAATCATATGGTCTTAAAGGTCATTTAGGACATGGAAAAGACACCTTGATCACTTAAATGTCTTTGATTACACTGCTCAAGTCTGAATTACCTGGACAGACAAAGGAAGAATTGAACAAAAACGACAACTACAAGTCAAATACAAATGAGTTCTTTAAAACGCCAGCAGTTCACAAGCTGGACAATCTGACCTGGGTAGACATAAACAGGCCATGATAGGTCAAAGGAGCTGTCAGTCACAATGTAAGGTCATTAGAAGGGGACTGCTGGTGACAGCATTACATCAAAGGACATTTGGCATACTGGAATGTGCTCAATTCAAGACTTGTCACTTGATGTTCATAAGGCACTCTTGGAATTTTAAATATTTCAGTCAAAATACAGAGCAATGGTTAATTAGGATGTTTACCAACTGCAGATTATATTTATGATAGCTCTAGAAATATTGTTGTAATAAACTTTTAACCATCAAAATCACATCAAATCTATTACACAAGTGCTTGCCACAGTAGGATGCACAAAGTAATTTGTCCTACACATACGTCAAATGAAAAATCAACTGTGAGGTTGACCTCTACTAGAAGTTGGCAGAGCAGAGCAGTGATTTACCATAAAGGGGCAAACTCTGGATCCTGGTCCAAACATGAATTCACACTGTCGGTTGGCATCATAGAGTTGGCCCGGGAGCTGGGTAGGGAGGTTGTATGTTCTGCCAACAGGCTCATCCAGCAGACATTCCCCATATCCAGTGCTGTCCAAATGCAACAAAACGAACTAATGTTACTCCACAAAAACACACACAGATAGCAACACTCCTAACAGCTATGTTGTAGGTTTTCAAAAAGACTGCAATCACATTGGCTTTGCAAAATTTAAATCTAATAGATATATGGGTATGAACGGAATTGAATTGATCTACTATTTACTTCTCAATTCTCAAACCATGTGGCCTACAAGATTTTAGAGGACTCCAGCACCTCCTCAGCTCCTCAATATATTGGCCAAAGGGATCATAATGTATACATATTTCTGTCTGATGTGGGTGGTCTCCAGCGGTGCCTTTAGAACTACAGGCCTAATCTAGCCGATGCCTTTGCCACACATAGCTATCCAAACACCTGTACACCAACCTGCAGACCAGCAGCTGTGTTGAAGTTTCTCAAAGTGACAGCTCTCATTGCACTGAGCAAAATGGGGGATTTAGAATTTGAGTTACTCTGCCAAAATGATTGAGCTCGTAACATCTATCAGAGCAGATAATCTCCTCTTCCTCATGACAGACTGTGGCTTTTACCACACCCCACCTCACAAAAGAGCAGCTGTAAAAAAAACAAAATTGATCACCAAGATGCAATGAACCACTGGTCTTAGACTCTCTCAAAAGTCTTTTCAGTAAAAAGGAGGCTTGGCCGCCATTCACCAAAATAAACTTGTCACCAAGCAACTATTCTTCTTTGTTGACTTTGGAAAGCAACTGAGGAAAACGAGGGACACAATGGTGCCGGGTTGATGTGTAATTATGTGACGTGTTAGCGCTTCTTTTTGCAATTTGTCTGAGCACAGAGGCTAACCACCTGTTTTATACACAACCAGCTGATTTTGCAAGCCCAATAATTACGTTGGCTTACCCTCAGTAGGTTTTGTGGTTTTCTTTCATTATGTCAGACCCTGTAAGAAACCTTTGTGTCTGGGTACTTTGGGGAATTACTTTATCTAACAATGAGTATGAGCACACAGACGATGAAAACTGTTAGAACAAAAGGAGGGGAAGGGAGCGGTGGAGAAGGTTCTATATGCAGGCTGCTTTCAGCTCGTTGACAGCAGCTCATCACGGCTATGGAGCCTTGGAGGTGCAATATTAAAAGCAGGACACAATGGAGGATCACAGGGGCTTTTTTTGAACACCACCTCTGTGCAGAGCAAATCAATGTTGGCCGAGACACCGCTCTGGCACTGAGGCAAGACCTGCACCTGGTAATCATCGGGAAGAATTTGAGCTTAAATTATCATTGCATGTTTACAAGCTTAAATTATCATTGCATGTTTGTCTATACTGTATTGAGTTCCATCATGGTCTGATCTTTGTACAAGATGGTGCTGGGGATGTTCTTATTTAACTGACTTTCATGAGAATGTATACAGTGTGAATGAATGTATTTAAAATGCAAAAACGATGCAGGTGATCTACTTCCACTTAAATTACATTATAGTCACACTTTTTTTGCAACTATACTCATCTTACCACTGAATCTCCTAAAAGTACATTTGATGTTACATTCCACCTTCTCAGTGTTCCCTCTAAGGCCCCCACACCATATAATTTACCTTTCAGAAATAAATAATCAAGCAAAGCTTTATGTCAATTAGACTGCTAGACTGAGAAAACGTGTACAAATGGAACGCTGCGTAGAGGCCAAACTCCTCGATAGCTTGTGTGGTTTGTTTAATTCTCTGAGCCTGCTCCCAGCTGTGCAGAAGACATTACAGTGGAAAATGATAGGCCTTTGCCAGAAATGATTATGTGGTTTCAATACAAGTGCACACATCAATTAGTGGGTTGCAACTCGCAAGGACTGAATTTTTAGTTTTCAACGAGTCTGAAGCTTTCAGTCACAAGCAAACAGCCCAAAATATAATTACGGCTGCTTTTATTTTAAGGCAAACTAATTGAGAAACAATTGTAAAGTAAATAAGCACCTTTCATTTACTGTCTGGTAAAGCCAAGGTATCCAGCCAACATACAATACAGAGTCATAGCATTCTTAGCTCATGAGGCTTGGGTGTTGGGGTGAGAGGGTGGTGGTGGTGGTGGCGGGGTGCCCCTTAATCTTCTTTTCTCTAGGAGGGCCTAGAACAGTTGAGGGCCCTTGAGACAGAATGGGCAGTCAAAACACTGATGCACTTGACCACGTAACCTCCTGGGAAGTGTAGTTCTGATCAAGGCTTTGCATTGTTTCTTAGACCAACCTCTAAAGCAAAGGCTTGGGTCTCAAGGGGTCTTTCCCAGCAGCGGTGAACAGCAGTGAACCCTGTGCTGCCCAACAGTCACTGTATACATATTGCCATTATCAAGCAAATTGTTTCCCCCTGAGATCCCTTCAGAAGTCACAGTCCTATTCACGGTGCTGCCCCAATCTCACCCTGACACTCTTGTGTTTCATATGGAAATGACTGTTTAACATTTTCAATAAGAAGTGCTCTTTCTCCATCATCTTTTTCTCTCCGTATTTGTGTCCTTCCCATCACTCCAGTTGGCTTTTTCTGTATGGAAAATATGCCTCGCCACCATTGCAACCTTAAGGGCTCTACTAGGCGTTTGTGGCGAGCACTACCCAGGATGCAACTCGTCAACAAGGCGGCCTTTTGTGAGAGCGTACAATCGACAAAAGCCGGTGCAGGGGGAGAGATCAAAGGGTCACGTCCAAGGGAAAATCTAATTATAACTGACATTTCCCATCTTAAAGAGAAACCCTTCAGAGAGAGGACTGGTGGTCACTGCTCCATTACAGAGGAAGGAGAAGGGGGGGGGGGGGACCCTGAATGAGTCGTTGCCCCTGGTTACCATCTCTGAGGGGAAAAGCACGCGAACGACTAAATGACTGTTTGTCCAGCATCTCGAGAGTCACTCAGGCCAAGTGGGGAGACAGCGAGAAACAGGGGTAAGATCAATCACGCCGGCAAAAAGAGGAACCCCCCCCACACACACCCCACACCTTCCCAGGAAACACTGTTTAAAACACTATTTTTCACCGTAGCAAGCCCTTAATGTTTATGTTCAATAATTAAGTCCGACTATTGCTTCCTCGGACACTGTAGAGAGATAGATGGCTTGCACGGATCAGTCTCATAAGCCTACTGACAGAGTACACAAGAGTTCACACTAGACTGGGTGCCAAGAACGCTGAATGTATGGTGCTTGGAGTTTGGTGAGAACTCCTGCAGTGTAACTCAGTCATATCTGAGGTTTGCATTCACAGAATTGGACTGCCTAGCAACTGAAAAGGAGCCTCTGGAAAAAAACTGACACAAAATGCCAAGAAAAATTGGCAAAGGATATCTAATGAACAGTGAACAACAAACATCGAGCGAACTTCAAACATTTGATCTGTTACTTTTACTCATTTGGTCTTCAGAGATTCACTTCTGGACCTGACTCCTTAAGAAAAGCAAGCTAGTGGTGTGAAGATGACGGAAGCATAGGAGAGGGGCACCTACTCCAGAAACTCTGTGATGTACTTGCGGCTGCATTTGGACCAGCTCCAGGGGCTTGTGTCATAGTTCAGCACCGGTGCCATGACATGGAACTGTTTCTTCGTACCCGCCTCCATGCATTTTGGGTAGTCGTCATGGGGCATGTTGAAGCTGTAAGACAACAGAGGAACAGAAACACACAATTATTGAACAAAGCTGCTGCTAAATGGTTCTGGACTTGGCCCAGAGGATTAGTGTCAAAAGATTTACACTCTGCCAATGAAGAAAGGGGGTCACCCTAAAACCCTCTGTAAAAATCAGCAAGCCTACAGTATGCACTGGCTGGTCCACATGTCTTTGAATGGACCTGTGGAGCTCAATAAAATGGCACCTGGCAACAAAGTACAGTAAATGCTTTTGAGGATCTGTGAGTTGAAGCACCTCCATCCAGCAATGACAACCCTAATTGCCCTCAGTGCTACCTCTGTTTCACCTCTAGCCGATTGTTCTGAGGGAGACAGCCTTTTGTAGTAAAGAAAAGAGCCCCATCGCATGGAAATCCACTGGCAAAATGACAAGCTCATAAAATCCATTCCCTATAAATATGTATATACGCCCACATTCATCCATATGGATTCAGGCATTTCACAGGCCTTAGGGTCTCTGACCAAAGCTTCATTACTAGCTGTGGAAGAACTTGCACAAATGTAATGAATCCTCTCTCGACGCAAAAAGAATGACTGATTTAAGTATATTAAAAACCCCAAGAGCCAAAGCGTTTGATGTCAGAATTAGCAGCGGATGTCCCTCATCTATAAGCATCTCCGCTGTGGTGTGGTGGAGGGCCGAATGTGCACACAGCTGGCTAGTGTTTACTGTGGCGTGCCAGGCTCTTTCTTTCTCTAACACGCTGTCTCTCTCTTCCTCTGTTACTCTCTCTCACACAAAGACAAATGTACACTCACATCCACGCACGCATAGTGTCTGACCCAACCTCTGGGCCTGGTGTGAAACCTTGGTTCCAGGGACAGGGGCCTTATTCAGGCCTGTGAGTGGGAGGATGTTTTGAGGTCTCCATATGGCTCCTGTTCTGCAGCAGCAACACCTCACAGCCCATTCGGATATTCATTTTGCCCATACAGTAGTGCATTTGTTTTAATACAAGTAAAACATCTTTGCTGCCTTCTCAAAAATCTTCCCCTCCATTTTAGCAACTCTTCACTGCACAGAGTGGGACTCTTCGTGTGTGCTTTGATCTCTGCAGTCCAGTGTGCGGTCTGGGAACTCCCCGCTGGAGCTTTTGTTCTCCACACCGTGGGTGAGTGGGGAGAGGGAGCCCTAAATGGCATCTACTGTACGGTACGGATCCGGAGCGGAGACGTACTTACAGAGTTCCGGCCCAGTGAAGGAGAACTCTGACCCAGCACGTCTTCCACGGTACTTCCCGACTTTCCGTTGAAGTGCACACACGCCACATTCTTGTCTCCTCTGCCTTTAAGTATCACGTATCAATGTAAGAAGATGACTAGCATATGCAGACACCATCTGAGATACTTTAACGTCGAAGGAAAAACGTTTTTCCATCTTGTAATGTCCCATAAATAAAACTCGTAAATTCTCAAAAGAGTTCTCTTTGCAGTGACCTCCTGGTGTCACGACTCCTGCACATCCAAAGAGCTACCACATAAATTTAATTTCCAGCCTGCAATGCTAGTCTGATCCAACGGAGTCTAGCGACTGGGGCAATGGTACACTGGGGTAGGGCGAAACACTTTGACTCCACAGAGACAGACCCACTGGAGACAAAACGAGACACAGCCTTTGATGGATGTGACCATCGGTTTGGGATTACCAGGCTCCGATTGTGGATTATCACACTACAAAATCAAATCCATCTTTCACCTCACAATGACTTCATTCCTTCAAGTCAAGGCAAAGGCCATGTGCTCCAAGGAAATGAGCGGCATACAGTTTGCAGGGGATTTATGTCACACTTAAAACCTGGTCTGTCTAATATTAAAGGCTCTAATGTCTTATCGAAGTGTCAGAACTCTTTTGGATGATCTAAGACGTGAAACACAGCACACTGTGGCCTTTTTTCGGGAAACATGGTTAAGTTCCGAGCCACTAACCTTTAAATTGATCAACGTCATCTCACCGCACGCTGAAATGCAATGCTTGACCCGGCATGAGATGTGATCTGGCATGTTGGGAACCCTACCTGCTGAACAACTTCACAGAACTCTTAAAACAACCAGATGTATCGAACTCTGATGTTGTCAGTTATGGAAGAAGGGAGAAGCTAAATCCAAACGACTTTATGCAGTGACCTCGGCTGAAATGCCCCGACACGTATCAGTGAGGCATGCTGGCACTTCAGTGATTCCACAGAAGGCCCACTTGCTGGGGCACAATGCCCTGCTCACCCCGAGGGGGGCGGAAAATTGCTGTCATTCTTCCTCCGAGGCTAACACTGCTCCCATTTACCACCGGCCACAGCGGCACGGAGCGTGAAAACCAGCAGTCCCATACTCAGCGTGACGGAGAGTGAAAGAATTCCACCCTCCCAATGCGAGGCGACAGACTGTCAAAGCTAATGTTTGGAATACAGCGGGGCTCATGAAAAGATTGGCTCATGTGTTATGAGTTTGGTCATCTGTCCACAAAGCAGCCTTTCACAGGGGGCTGCTGTCACATTCACACGTGCAGGGACTTTGGGCTGTTTTGGAAACAGCCCCAAATGGAAGGTGGTGTTATCACAACAGTTATTACGTGGTAATTATACAGTATACTATGACTGCCCGACCCCCACCTCTGTAATGTATGCATGTCACTTCTGATGTCCTCGCTAAAGCCGTCTGTGAGAATAAGTATGTTCCTGACACTCCCTTCCACAATTATGTCATGCCACGTCCAGCTAGAAGCTTTGTGTGAATCCTCCCTCACATGTGGCAGAACAAAGGGGGGAGATTAGGCGTTTACGCTGTCATTTGGTAGGTGGAACCCTCTCCAGGGCATATCATCTTAGTCATGTCTCCGAGATGTGGTCAGCTGTGTGTGCTGTCTTCATGAAAGTGTTCTCCTTTGGTCTTGACTGTCAATCTTTCCTTCCATTGTCTGGGAAACCTTCCATTCCCTGGAGAGGGTTTTTACAGGTTTTTTTTTACTTTCCTGCTTCGATCTGTTCTAGCCTACTTGTTTACTCAAAGCAGTCCTACAAATGTTTTTGTTTTCAAATGCTATATACCAGTGTATATGTACTGCTGTATACCTTTATGAAACTCCGTAACACTTTGCCTCTCTGCACCTAGACTACCTCATGCTGTCTCGCAGACCTATAGGGTTAAGTATGGCAAGCCTGTACAGTACAGAAGCGGTATTAATCCTGGCATGTTATTAAAAGCCTCTTTCCCTTTATTATATTTTGCACCTGTGTGCACCTACAGGATAAGAGCCCCTTTTGTTACTTGTTTGGGGGGGGGGGGGGCAGCAGGGGTTGGGGTCAGGAGGGGGGTGGGTGCTTGCAGAGAACTTACACGTGGCCAAGCTCATGCGCGATGGTGAAGGATGCACTCAGACCATTCTCCTCGCTGATGGAGCAGCTCCGTAATGGATCACACATAGTCCCCAGCTCGGCCAGCCCTGTAAGGTCACCAACACACAGCTGCAGCTTCAGAGAGCCAGAGGAGAGAGAGAGAGAGAGAGAGAAAGAGAGGCAGACAGCGAGAGCAAGAGACTTTGCCAAAGGCCATTAAGCCATCTAGCCACGGAGATTAGCTCGCTAGCACCATCGCTGACCCGGGTGGCCCCCTCTGCACTGATTAAGTCACATTGGAAGCAGACACATTTTCTTGACTTCCCTGCAATGAGCAGGCCAATGGATGACTGGGGCAAGACTGTAAGGCTTTTTTGCGGCCCCGTTACTGACGACAGAGGATTTGGCACAGATATCAAAGGGGGAGCCTTACTTACCCAACGTGTCACACTTGTCCTTCGCCCGGCATATGTCCTCCCTTCGTGGGTAGAAAAAAACATGTTACATCACGGTAAAGCACACACAAAAAATAATTACGACTGGTTGGCACGTGAGATCAGGGCCGGCGAGGGTGTGCCCTCGGCCGCCTCATTCATCCCACCCAGTGCCCTTGAGAGGGGAGAGGAGCGAGGGAGGACACCTGGTTATGAGGAGCGCGGTGTCGTGGTGGGATGGGTGGTTGTCGTCCGCCTCGTTCTGCCCCTGCTGCCACACACAGAATTTGTGCAGGGTGTTGGCCGCGTTGAAGTTGATGGTCGGACCCTCCTTTGAATGAGATGGAGAATGGTGACGGGTGGGTAGGGGGGAGGGGTAAAGGGGAAGGGGAACGAAACACGAGAGGCTTAAAGGAGAAAGGTAGGGTCACGCAAACATTCATCTTCTTCAGTCTGAAGCTATGTAGAGCTGTGCATACACAGTGATAATGGTGTTTCCAATGCAATTAAGCCTGTGTAAGCACTGGGGGAATTTGGTCAGCCAGGTCAGCTGAGTTTAGCATTGTAACCATGGATCTTAAGGCCTGCACAGTCAGCAATCAAACACATAGCATTAGCTGACTTTAAGTTCAGAGATTTAGACATGTAATAATTGCAGTCCCTCAGCTGGAGAACTCAAGTTAAGGAATACATCTGAGGGCCTCAAGTAATGCTGTTAAAAAAACAGGCTTTCTCACCTGCTCATTATGAAGGACGATTAACTTCACAACCAGGACATTGATGAGGTTCCCCACACTGGGATCTCTGTAGATGGCAGCAACCTGTAATGAGAGGAACATAGAGAGAAGAAAGGCAAACTAATGCTCAACCGTGAACAGCAGTCACTGTCATTTTCAGTTTCATATTGCTTATAAAAAAAACTATGACACGTTCCATAAGTGTAATTTCTGTCCGTTTTTTTTTTTATGTGCACACATCACTCGTTACGCTTTGGTGTAAACAGGGGCTCTCTCTGGGGCTTCTCCAGAGAGTCTGACCCAAAACAGCAGCCTGTGAAGCTTCAGTAAAAGGCCCACAGTGGGAACCAACCCCTGTGTGGGTCTGTGTATTTGTGTGTGTGTGTGTGTGTCCGGTGTGTGTGAGTGTGTATGTGTGTGTGTGTGTGTGTGTGTGTGTGTGTGTGTGTGTGTGTGCGTGTGTGTGTGTATGTGTGTGTGTGTGTGTGTGTCATTGCCGGTCACCCTGCTCCTGAGGCCATGCACGGAGCCCTGACAGGAACTCATTAGCCCACTATAAACATTCAGCCTGTCATAGTCCACAGGCAACAAGAACCAGAGGCCTCCACAGCAGAAAGACGGAGAGAGAGAGAGAGAGAGTGAGAAAGGGAGGGAGCATGAGAGAGACAGAGAGAGACACACACACAGAGGGAGAGAGAGAGAGGAAGAGATAAAGAGAGAGGGAGTGAGAGACTGAGAGGGGAAGGGGAGAGAAAGCAGTAGTGAGAAAAAAAGAGAGAGAGAGAATGAGAGGGAGGGGAAGAAAGGGAGAGACAGAGACGAAAGCCCCCATGGCTTATAAATCACAGTGTCACCGTTGGACATGACCATAAAGCACGGTGAGAGGAGGCGGTGTGATTCGTGGGCCAGCCTCTCTCCGGTCACTGCAAACACACCAGCATGACATCAGCAGTGCGCTCTAAAGAGGCCATCCATCAGGCTGCCTGCACCCAAACAACATCCCATTCTACCTGCCCCACTTCTCCATATGGTTCCCACCGTCTGGCCGCCCTGCTCTCCTTTCCACCCGCATTAGCATTCACTCGAGACTCTGCCATCCCCTGCCTTTCTGCTGAGTATGCTAGTCAGAGGCTGCAGAACGCAGAAGCTTTTCCTTCATACTTTCATACTCTATTATACTCCCTGACCTTGATACAGTTTTTGAGCTAAGTGCACCCGTAAAATGTGCGTAAAACAGGCTGTGCTCAAAAAAAGCCGTAACAGAACAGACTGAAAATGCTTTAAGTCCTTCAGTTTTTTGTGGCCTTCACAAATAAGTGGTTCCCTTTAGCAACTTAGGTAACTAAATAAAATATAGAAACTAATTTATAAACGGTTGCTATAATTGTATTCTTCTTCTTATTTTTATTAACGTATATACACGTATGCCTTAGGTTCACAGGGTCACAACATTCAAGATTATTTATGGCACAGTGCTGAAGTAAAAGTTATTGTTTCAAAACACTGATCAGACAGCTAGCTTCAAAAAGTAAGATCACTTTAATGATCAAACATTCCTTTCAGTCCACTTTGTTTTCAACAGTGTTCTCCACAGCCAAAATGTTTGCTCCTGCTGCACTGCTGCACCCGAGACAAAACAAAACACTTGAGTCTACCCTGATCTGACCTTTCGGGGGCACACACAGACAAAATTCACATTGAGCAGACATAACTAGGCTTCACGCCTCCACCCTCTCACTTTAGACAGCAAACAAGACCCACCAGGCCCACTCAACAGGCTGCAGTACAGATTAAATCAAACAGGCCCAAAACACTCATAGTCTACTCAAGGCTTGGTTAATTAAGAAGACAGGTTCAAAAAGACAATCTGTTTCTCAGACTGTGAAGTCATGGGGGTAGCAATAAGTCATATGTGTAGAAAAAAAGGAAATAGCATTTGATGGCAACACATTTGTTTTTGTGCCAATGGTTCACATTCATATTACATTACATTTGAAGCAACTTAAAGAGTCAGTAAATAACAGTGTTGAGAAGTTGTGGAAGAACAATGTTTTACTTACTACTGACATGATTGTTAGGATGTAGTGCTCTAAGTTCCGGCCGTGGTGTCGGACCAT